>NC_056745.1:10108481-10143481 GCF_019279795.1 Protopterus annectens
AGCACTTTACTCCAGCTGTCGCTCACAGACAGCAGGGACAAGGACCTCTTTTTACAGTAAAAACACTTTTTATTTACCTACAGAGTTTGACTATGATAGATAATAGTCCCTTTAAAAGTGCAGGGTCCGCCTCCAACATTGCAGACCTCTTCTCAAATTGATGTGACATTGAAAGACCTTCTTTACTCACTACACTGTACTTTACTGCATGCATTTTAGCAGCCCTGTTACAGATGACAGAGGCATCTGGCATCTGGCTGGGTTTTACTTGCAGAAAAGTCTCCCAGGCTGTACTTTACTTGCTTACAGACTGGGGTGCAGTTCAATTTCAATGAAAGGGTTTTTTCCAGAAATAGAATGCTTGTGTCACTTGTGAAGGCCGAGTTGCAGGTCAAGCTAAACTTTAACATGAGTTGTTCTAATTTTATTCATTTGTAGAGAATAACCAGCCATTGCTTGAGGCTGCTAGATCAAATGCCAAAATATAGCTTCAAGTACCAGCAATCATTCAGTAAACTGAAGACTTTATACACTTTTCTTTTTTACTTTTCTTTTACTATTGTGTGTAGGTGAATGTACTGCTGTACTGCTTTGGATAGACTGGTGTTTTAATATATTACTGTATTTTATGCTACTCCTGGTGTGATATTTCCCATGCTTGGGCTTAGTTTTCTGTTGTATGTGTGTGATGTACTGTTGTAGTATTGCTTTGTTTGTCAGGAAATGGCACAGTAGAAAGGTGGCAACCCTAGGTCTCGTCCAGTTTTTCTGACTCACAACCCTGTATTACTTTGTGTCTACCCCCCTCCACCACCCTGAACCTGCACAACTCCCTCCCACTCCTACTTAATTACACAGGTATTTTCCTTTTACTATTCTGTCCTGACCAGCCCTATAAATAGGTTCTGCAGTCTTGAGGACTGGTGTAGCCCTGCTCCATTCATCCTGCTACGCTCGGCTCACTCCACTCCCCTATCCTGCCCCATTTCCCACCCACGCCCACTACCTCTACATTTATTCTAACCCCCAGATCATCTGACCACACCCTCTTCCAATAAATGACCTCTCATATACACCCCTATCAAATTTCTGCCTTAAAAAGGTACATAGTATCTACTTGCCATGCATTCACACTCACACCCATACGTGAACCCTAAAACCACTAAGACTCATCCACTACTCCCTCACAGAATACCATTAATCCTAGGATTTCGCTTCCTAACCCCCACATACCTAACAAACATCATATCATTATATACAAACACATCACTAGAAAACACATCATTCCACATAACACTTTCTCAAATACACACTCACACATTTTCTTTCCTATCTCTTCTACATTATTTAAAAATCCTACACATTCATAAGTCTCACACAACACCATCTTACACTAGAAAAACATCATTTAGATCCAACACAGACATAGTGCGCACAATTAAACACATACTGTTTATCACTAAAAATCTACTTGTATCTGGAGACATACACCCAAACCCTGGACCACAAAACTCTCTACTCTCTGCTAGGCAAATCTCTGACCTATTGATTCTGAATGTCAGCATCAGAAGTATCTCTAACAAACTTTCTGACCTACAAGTATTTATAGCTCACTACTCCCCTGACATACTAACCATTACCGAAATGTGGCTAAAACCTAGGACCCAAAATGAAGAAATTCTCCCACCAGGATATAACATCCTAAGACAGGCTATAGTGGGCAAAAAGGGTGGTGGAGTTGCTATCCTCTACAAAAATACAATCAAGATCAAACCTCTACAAACCCCCCATACCTAAATTTAAAAATGTCGAAACCTTAGGTTCAACCCTAAGCATAAATGACACAAAGACTATCATCATTCTCTGTTGTTATATTCCCCCAGGTAATAACTTTCCCATCATTGAAGAAATGTTACAATGGGCCACAGAAAATCTCCCCGAAACCATCTTACTAGGAGACCTGAACACCGATTGGTCAGCCTGTACCTCTAACAACCCCACTAACCATATTAATCATTATAGTTTTACCCAACTAATCCAAGAACCCACTAGAATCAACCAAAAAACCCACAAACAGTCTATTCTAGATTGGACACTAGTTAAAGCCCCAAACAAAACTACCAGACAGGATGCCTTTCTGACAGTCTTAGTGACCATCTCCTCACCATCCTCCTGCTGAATCGTACCAACATAGCCAAACCCATTGTTTTTAGATAAGTCAGAGATGATCGTATACTAAATATACAAGAACTAAACAGTATTCTAAAACATACTAACTGGAAACCACTACAAACCCTAAATCTAGACCAAGCTGTTAACTACTTCAACAATATTCTCATCAATATCCTTGATAGACTCGCATCAATTAGGAAAATAAGTGGCAAGTCAAACTATGCACCATGGCTAACTAGGGAAACTAGAACCCTTCTAAAGTCAAGGGATAAGGCTTGGAGAATTTGGAAGAAATACAATACTAGCCTAGCTAAACAAAGTTACCTCCAACTTAGAAATCAAGCCAAGAGACAAACTAAACTCGATAGACAAAATTGCTTCCTCAATATCCAAAACAAACATTCAAAAGATCCCCAAAAGTTCTGGCATGCCATTAACTCTCTCCTAAAACCAGACAAAACTACCACTCCCACTCCTAACTCCATGAATGACAACAAGGACATTGCCTCACAATTCAATCACCACTTCACAGAATCCATCTTAACACTATCCTCCCAACTATCCAAAAAACAGCCCTACATATAACCCAACCAAATGCCCTGACAACATCCCATTCTTTATGCTCTCACCCGTTCCCACCTCAAAATTTAAAAAACACCTCCTAAAACTGAAACCTACCACCCTTGCTGCTGACAATCTACCAGCCAACTTCCTAAAATTAGCTGCTGAATCCTTATCCTACCCTAGTTCTATTCTTTTCAATTGAATTCAATTCAATTCAATTTCAATTCAAATACAAGAAGCATATGTTCCACAGCTATGGAAGGTATCGTACATTATTCCACCACATAATGGCAGAAACTCTTATGAATACTCAAATTATCACCCCACTGCCATTCTATTCCCCTTATTTAAAATACTAGAGAAATGTATACAGTCTCAGGTAACACAGTTCCTAAACTCACACCATCTCCTCTCCCCCACAGAGCATGGCTTCTGACAACACCATAGCACAACCACCGCTCTGCTCTCTTTCACCAGTCTGATCAACCAACATAGAAATAATAATAACTTTGTGTCTGCAATATTTCTAGACCTCTCCAAAGCATTTGACATGGTTTCACATTCTTTACTACTAGACACCCTGACAACTCTATCCTTTGCCCCTTCCGCTATAGCCTTGTTTAAAAGCTGTCTGTCAAATAGGCAGCAATCTATCCAATGGCAAAGTGTACTATCCCCCTTACTCCCAACTACCATAGGTGTACCACAAGGCTCCATATTAGGCCCACTTCTTTTCTCCATATTTACCAATAATTTCCATAGCACCACACAGCATGTTCCACTTATACACTATGCTGACAATTCAACTCTTATCTGTTCAGCTCCATCACTTCCCACCCTACAACAACTCAACCAGGAATCATTTAGCTCTGTGGAAAGTTGGATCACTCAGATCCAACTTATCCTAAACCCTATTAAAGCCAAATTACTACTTTTCACCCCCAACAAAACTCTCTATCCCTCACCATCTCCTCCAAAAATGGCACTATTATCTCTCCCTCTGACCATACCAAACTCCTAGGCATTGAAATTGATTCGATGTCCACATTTCGCAAACTACCTAAAAATTTATTTATTTTATTTATTTATTTTATTTTACATTTGTTGACCGGGAAAATCCGACTGGATACATGTCCATTTTCAGCGGAGGCCCGGGGAGAAAAGCTCCACATCGACAATAGTTACATACTTATAAATTCCACATTGACATTAGTTTACATACTTTTAAACAGAGAAAATGTTCCCACATTGACATTAGTTTATATACTTATAAACAGAGAAAATGTTACAAGTTTTGATAGTTAATACATAGGTATTAAGAGACAAGAGATCAGAGAAACTCCTGCTCTATACTAAGACTAATACATAGGTACGATGAGGCAATATAATTGATAAATATATAGGACTATTATGTAGGTACCGTAGGAATATGTAATTGAAGAACTCACTACATATAAGGTTTAAAAGGTGAAAATGTCAGAGTAGATGCTAGATAGAGGAAGAGCCTAGAGGAAGACATGAGGGAAGTGGGGTTCTGGAGGGTAAAAGGTTTAGTCAGGCTTGGAACATTGACAGAGCCATTGTTTTTAAAGTGAAGGGTTAGATTTTGCTTGAATTTGGATAGAGAGGTGATGGTGGTGAGTTGAGGCGGAAGGAGTTCCATATTTTACCAATGGAATTTGCAAACAGTGAGTCACCTCCAGAGTTGCAGGATTTGACTGTTTGAGCAAGTAGCCTGTTTGCTGGCGCAGACTAGTTAGGTTTAGATATGGGGTGATTAAATTACGCAGTGCAGGGATGGAATCTGGATGATGGAGGATCTTGTAAGCTATAGTTAGCTGGGTTTGTTTTAGTAGGTTAGGTAGTTCCACCCAGCCTAGGTTATGCAGGTTGATACAGTGATGGGTTTTGTAAGGCAGGCCAGTAACAAATCTAGCAATATGATTGTAGCAGCCAGAGAGCTTATTTAGGTCAGATTTGTACAGGTTGGTAAGTATGGGTGAGGCATAAAGGAGTGAGGAGAGGAGATGAGAGCGGGCTGTGGCTTCTCTTGCTTTGGGAGTAAGAAAGGATCTTATTCTATAAAGAGACCCCAGTTTTTTGTTAACTGTTTTAATAGTTTGGTTAATGTGTGTCGAATCTGAGTTTGCTATCTATGGTAACACCAAGAAATTAGGAATTTGTGTCTGAGGATATAGTAGTCCCATTCTTGGATTGAACAGAAAAGGGAATGGAGGTAGGTTTGTGGGTAGGCTGGAAGAGTAATAGTTTGGTTTTTTTAGGGTTAAGGATCAAATGGCGATGTAGTAACCAGTCTTCAACTGTAGTGAGACAGTCTTGGGTTTTGGCTAGTAGCTTAGTAGGTGACCTATCTGTGTTTATGAGTGTTGAGTCGTCCGCGTATTGTATACAGGAGGACTCGGGGATGACTGTGTGGAGGTCGTTAATAAACATAGAAAAGAGTAGGGGTCCCAGGATGGAGCCTTGGGGAACCCCTATGGCGTTGGGTAATAGGGGTGAGAGTTTGTTTTGCCATAGTACAGCTTGATTTCTGTCTGAGAGGTAAGCGTGGAACCACTTGAGAGTTGTGTTGTCTAGTTCAAATGTTTTTAGGGTGTTGTGCAGTAGTTGGTGGTTGACCATATCAAAGGCCTTTGATACGTCAAGAAAGAGAGCGGATGACATGTTTTTGTTGTTTTTGTTATGGTTTATTGTGTCAGTGAAGGACAGGAGGGCAGTGGCAGTGCTGTGTTTAGGTCTAAAGCCATGCTGCGAGGTAGTCAGGAGCTTGTTCTGGATTAGATAGGGTACTAGTTGATTGTGTATGCATTTTTCCATGATTTTGGCAAGTGGTGACAGTATGGCTATTGGCCTGTAGTTGGATAGGTCTGTAGATGTCCCGCCTTTGTGGAGAGGGATGATATGGGAGATTTTCCAGATTGAGGGGATAGTAGATTCTGTTATGGTGCGGTTAATTAGGATGGAGATGGGGTAAGCTATGACCTCTGCAGCTTTTTGTAGGTAATCAGCTGGAAGAAGGTCAGCAGCAATGGTAGTCGGCTTTAGTTTCTGCAGAAGGGATCTAATAAAGGAAGTGGAAACAGGCTGTAGGTGGAAGGAGGGTTCTGACTTTGGAGTCGGACTTGTGATAGTGGGGTTGGTCGGGGTTTGTTGTGCCGCTAAGGATTTGATAACATTAATAAAGAAAGAGTTAAATGCGTGGGCAACTTCTTCAGGATTTTTATCACTTAGGTCAGCGGTGTTGGGGTAGAGGTCTTGCCTGGGTGGAGAAGGGTGTTAATACCTGCCCAGAACTTTTGGGGATTAAGTTGATGTTTATTTTGGAGTTGGAGGTAGTAATTCTTTTGTCTAGTAAAATGGATTTTTGTCTCATTTCTAAGTTGTTGGAAATGAGATCGGTCTAGGGGTTTTGGAGGCACGCCATTTGTCCCAGGCTTTGTTTCTAAGTTTGATTTTATACTTAGAGTCTTTTGTTAGCCATGGAGCAGTCAGGTTTTAACCTTGGCTGAACGTATGGGGGCATGTGAATTGAGTATTTTTATAAAGGTGGAATTAAAGGTTGTAACGGCTTCTTCAAGGGGAGGATTTAAGATTAGACCAGTTACAGGACTGTAGCTCAAGTCGGAATTTGGCAAGGTCAAATTGTTTAGTGTTCCTGATAGATTTGTAGACTGGTAGTTTACATCTCCCTGCCTTATTTTCTCTATGTAGGTTATGAGATGGTCACTGATTTCGTTGGAGAGTCCCAGATTTATAGGCGTGGGATGGACTGTTAGTGAGTATCCAGTCAAGAAGACTTTCTTTTTGGTTGGAGTTTCCAATTCTGGTGGGGGAGGTTATGATTTGTGAGAAGCCATGGAGATTTATGAGGGTGGGGTTGGTCTCAGAGGAGCATTGGTTCCAGTCTATATTCATGTCACCCAGGATAATAGTTTCTTGGGGACAATTGGTAGCGAGCCAGTTTAAGATATGCTCAAGTGTGTCAGTGTTGTTTCGGGGGGGAATGTAGATCACAAGTAGATTAATACTTTTTTCCTTATTTATTTGGATCTTCAGGGAGATTAGTTCTGCATTGGAGATTTGGGGGGGTTGAGAAGAGTTCACGGTGATATTTAGTGAGCATTTATAGAGGACTTGAGACCACCTCCTTTTTTACTGCGGTCCTTTCTATATATGTTATAGCCTTGTGGGGTGATTTCAGTATCTTTTATGGCTGGTTTTAACCAGGTTTCTGACAGGCACATAATGTCGGGTGATATATCTGTAACAGGGCTTGGAGATTGTGTATTTTGTTGTTTAGACTTCTTATGTTAAGATGACAGATAAGGAGGGAGTTGGGAGAGATTGGGGGAAGAGGTAGGTTATGTAAGTCAGTGTTTGTGATAGGGCCAGGGTTAGGGTGGATGTCTCCATCCTTGGACAGGTTTTTCTTAGATGTTCTATGAGTTTCAGGAGTTTGAGTAGTAAAATGTCTGTATTTTTGGAATTAGGAGAGCTAACTCTTGGTTTATAGGGGAGGGGGTATCTGATGTATTGTGCTATTGGTGGGATAGTGATTAGGATCGTGAGTGTAAGATAAGGATGATAGACTACAGGTTTGATATTTGGGATAGTGATATCCATAGTAGGGAGTACTGTAAGTAGTTAGGGCATGTAGTGATATAAGGACTAATAAAGTAAGGGGCAAAGTCTTTATTATTGGCTTGAGAGCCAGAGAGGTGGGCTGTATGTTGTTTAACATTGTTATCTATGTTTAGGCAGATAGCAAGTGTGGTGGGAGTGGTTCAAGTATAGGGAGGTGGGTGAAAGTAAGATAAAGTCTCGCGTGATTGTGTGAGAGTATGGATAGTAGTGGGTGTGGTTAGTTAGGTATAAAAGTAGGACTACTGCGGGCGGGGGGGATATGTGGGCAGGAGGCTGGCAGCCCGAGCGCAGCGGCGGAGGCGTATCGACCACACTGACCAGGTAATAGAGAGAGTAGAATTTTTACTTTAATGCCTTTAATCCTATGCTTATGCCCAATGCTAAAATATAGTTGGTTGTACGTTTTTTATTTTTTAGCTTGTGCCCAATTTGAGATCATTAATGGGATGTACTGCTGTGTAACAGGGCTCGGTCAGGAGTTTTAGAGGGGTTATTTACATTGAATTTGGTTTGTGATGGTAAGACTGGATAATGACCTTTTCAGTTAGGTTACTGTGCTCACAGCTTGCAGCTCACTTAGAGGATTCAATAGAGTGGCGCTTCTAGTAAGGGCGACCTGGGAATTGACTGGGCACAACCTGAGAGAGGAAGAATATAACACTTAGCTTATTCTCAACATTGTACTATCACAAGGGAAAGTATAACAGCAGCTTATCCTTATATTAAAGTGACAAAATTAAATATACAGTTAGGAATCCACCTTTTCATGCACTAGACAAGTGATGCTTTAAACTCCTGAGACAACAAACACTTACAATAACATATACCTTGATGTAATAGTGACCTAACTTTGAAAACCAAAGAATACATTATACGGACTGCTAGATTAAAGACTTGGGAACAATAGTGGATAATTAATTCAAGTTTGATCACAATGTGTCCTTTGTGACACAAAATGCTTACAGAATTGCCCACATGATACATGGCCAGTGTTAATATTTTGGGAGCTCCCAGCAAATGCGCGGGTTAGGGGCGTGGATACTTCTAGTCTAAATGTCACACTGCCACTGCCAGTCCTCCTAAAAAACTTTTTGTTCAGGCTGCAGGGTAGTACTCACAGATTAAACTGTAGCTACAATGCTCTTACATTACAACAGACTATGTTGGGCCATCTCACATAGGGACATTCAAAGTGATTGGCATTTAAATGCAACAATGATACATTACAACAACTCTATGTACATGCACAGGGCTGACCTTAGGTGAAATTGTACTCTAGGCACTGCCTACTGTTTCACACACAAATGAACACACATGCTCCCCCTCTGTCTTCCCCCATCCAGTGTTCCACATACCATGCACATTACTTTTGTCTTCTTTTCATATTTTACCTTAATCTTCAGCAATTTCAAGGAAACCATTTATATATGCTCTGAATTGCATTTTTTTTCTTTTTACACAACCTTTACATCTAATGATGGTTCAAACAGAAATTACGATTAAAGGAAGAAACTCAGTGTTGCTGTTCATCTTTTGTTGTCCTTGCATCCATCCTTTCAACACACTTTATCTAGCTAAGATAGCACAGTAATAACCATATGGAAATAACTCAGTTAAGCCAGGGACCCCAGGAGTCATAGGGCTATGGATGTTCTGAGTTGCATACTAGAGCATTTCTCAACCTTTTAATCCGGTGTTGTCCATGTTAAGGAACCAGGCATTCAGCCTCCTGAGGTATATGCATTTATTCAGTTAGATGTCACCTTGTGATGCCTATGAAATGTTCAACAGACATAATTCTGAATACTTTGCTTGCTGACAAGTCATAATTTCAATGCCCATAATGTCATAAACACCTTCCTGTTGCACATATGAATGTTGCAGAAAGGAATCCGGCATTCTAAGAAAAAAAAGTCCATAAAAAAATGGGAACACTATATAGGCACAGGAAATCCCTCTTGAAACAAGCATGGATTACCCCAGCCCAAACTCACCTCTTGCCTACCCTAATGTATGCTGCTCCAACTCTTACCCAGCTTAGAAAACTTGATCTTGCCAGACTTGAATCATGTTATAATAAAATCACCAAGTTTGCAAACAGCTCCACCTTTAGAACCCACCATTGCCAGGCTCTAAGGGAACTATAATGGCTGGAACTGCTCCAGCTACTAACCTATCACCAATTAATCATTGCCTACAATGTGGTAACACATCCAGGAAAAAACCCTGCACTAGGCCAACTTCGAACCCACTATAATATAAATCGTTCACTCCGATCTTCCAACAAACCCCTCTTCAGTATCTCTAGGGCTAACAATACTGCAGGAAAAGCACTGTTCTCCTACTCCATAGCTAGAACCTGGAATAATCTCCCTCCTGCTCTGATTTCTGCCCCTACCTCTTCTCACTTTAAAAACTCACTTAGAACACACTTAAAGAATAAGTGGCTATGCTCATGTATTACATAAGTCCTCAAATTATTCCACTCATATACCTCACTTCCTAAGCCACGGTCGTACAGTGGCAGCGTTGTTGCCTCACAGCAAGAGGTTCTCCCGTTCGATTCTCGGCTGGAGCGCTTTGTGTGTGGAGTCTGCATGTCCTCCCAGCGGTCGAATGGCATTCGAAAGACATGTGTAGAATGGGCATCGAGCTGGCACCTCGCCACCCATAAAAAATCTACTGCCAATCATTAGCGGACCGGAGTTCTGCTGTGGCAACCCCTAACCAGGAAAAGCCGAAAGAAGAACAACATATACCTCACTTCCTAAAATAGCTACTGTAATATATATTACAGTCTAGGTCTACTCCTAATGCTGATTGAAATTGTATACTTATTCTGTTATTAACCATGTGTAACTATTTTTCCTGTGTGTATATATATATATATATATATATATATATATATATATATATATATATATATATATATAGGTCTTGTTATGTCTTCTGCTGTATACTGTATTTTAACATATTGTTTAAAAATTCTCTTTATACTGTATTTTAACATATTCCGTAAAATTTTACTTACTGTGGAGCTTTTCTCCCTGGGACTCCACTGAAAATGGCCCTGTGCCCAGTCGGACCATCCCGGTTAACAAATGTAAAATAAAATAAATAAAAATAAAAAATAAATATACACGGAGAGAGAAAAGGAGAGAAACACACACAGGCATTGTAAAATGCCATACAGCAAATACACATTCAAAGCAAATTACAACCTGGACATGCCTGTGTTCCAGCTCATTGGCTTTTGAATGTTCAATGACACTGTATGTAAGACTTTGTTACTGTGTTCTGATCAATAAAGCCATACTCCACTAACTACAGATATGATATGAAGACGATTCACCCACTTTTGAGAGCCCTGTCAATTCACTACAACTGAGTGTTGTGTTAGACATTCAAAGCTAGTAGAGAGCCCAATTCTCTGCAATATGACATGTTTCACTCATATTTGGGGCTAATCAGTACAGTACAAGTAAAGAGTGCAAAACTCCTCTCTGCAGCATTCACCTTATAAAGCCTGATGTAAATTACCTTAGGGGTGAGTTGTAGATAAGGTCCAAACCCAAAGACAAAACGTCTCACAGCAAATGCATATACAGATGAAACAGAGCAACATCAAAAAATGAATTGCACATCTCGTTAGATAACAGTACAAGAAAGAAGAAATCGTCCACCAGAAAATGCTGCTCATATCCAACCGATTCATATAATATACATCAATGCTGTTATATCCAACCGATTCATATAATATACATCAATGCTGTTATATCCAACCGATTCATATAATATACATCAATGCTGTTCATATCCAACCGATTCATATAATATACATCAATGCTGCTCATATCCAACCGATTCCTATAATATACATCAATGCTGCTCATATCCAACCGATTCATATAATATACATCAATGCTGTTCATATCCAACCGATTCATATAATATACATCAATGCTGTTCATATCCAACCGATTCATATAATATACATCAATGCTGTTATATCCAACCGATTCATATAATATACATCAATGCTGTTATATCCAACCGATTCATATAATATACATGAATGCTGTTCATATCCAACCGATTCATATAATATACATCAATACTGTTCATATCCAACCGATTCATATAATATACATGAATGCTGTTCATATCCAACCGATTCATATAATATACATCAATGCTGTTCATATCCAACCGATTCATATAATATACATCAATGCTGTTCATATCCAACTGATTCATATAATATACATGAATGCTGTTCATATCCAACCGATTCATATAATATACATCAATGTGGCTGGGTGCATATACTTACAAACAAATTTTTATTCCATTAAAACAATCCAAGCACATTGGCAAAATCATTTACTCAGTCTTACAATACTAATGAACACGTTGCCACAAATCAAAGAAACAAACTAATGAAGTAATAATGTCTAATCCAGTAGTAGCATAAAAAGTACTGAATAATACAAAGGGATAATAAAGTACAGTTTTGTACCTGCCATAAATGTAGATGTTCGAGTGTATTCACTGTTGCAGTCATTACACTTGGGTTATCCTGCTGGCAGGCTACCCGCAGTCGGCCTGAATTCCAAAGTCCTGGTCCGGCATCAGTTGCTGTCCTCTCTTCCCTGACGTCAGTGCACCAGGGGTATATAAGATGCATCCGATGCCATTTTCTTCAGTTTTTCTTGCCCCAGATGTCAGGTGCCCCCAATAGGTAGGCCTTTCAAATTGCTAGTAAAATATAAATTAGAAAAGCAAACAACCATTTTAAATTACCAGCAAATAGTCCCCTTTGGAAATAAGAGTAAAGGACCTAGGTACATACCAACAAGTAAAGGGGAAGGAGGGTGGGTAACCTGGACTGCAGCAGTGTCTACACTCGAACATCTACATTTATGGTAGGTACAAAACTGTACTATGTTCATCGTGTTACACTGCTGCAGTCATTACACTTGGGTGGAATCCCAAAGCTGAGGTAGGGAGGATGGATCTATAAGGCATTAGGGGGGGCTATAAGGCCATGCAGCACAGCAGTGGCAAAACCAGCTCTGGATTTGGAATATAAAGGCAAATGGTAATGTTTGGTGAAGATATGGACAGAACTCCATGTTGCTGCTTCTAAAATATCCTTGGTAGGCATTCCTCTGAGGTAGGCAGTTGAAGTGTCTGTTGCCCTGATGGAGTGAGATCTAATAGGTTCATAGGTTCATACTAGGCTATCTGCCCTAGGGCATTTATAAGCCTAGCCAGAGTGTGTGTGGCTTTCACCAGCCCTTGGGATGAGAATACTATACCCATTAGTTTGCTGTGCCTCTGTCCAGCAGTGATACAGAGATGATTCCCGGGGTAAACCTACGATCTCCCATCCACTCGTCAAGATTTCTCTTGAACAGAGTCAGTGAGGGGCTCTGCCTCACATGGACTGGGATTCTGTTCCATAGTGTAGGGAGTCTCTGGGTGATGAATCTGTCCCTCCAGCACATTCTATTTATATCCGTGTTGAGGTTTAAGTCTCTTGCTCTCGTGGCTCTGGTGGATTTAGATTTTTTGAGGTGGAGCATGTCCATTAATTCGGGTTGGACATGGCCTTGTATGTCAGGCACAGATCACCTCTGAGCAGGCGGTATGCGACTGAATAGAGCTGGAGTTTCTTCAGTCGGGCATCGATGACATATGTTTGAGCCCCTTTATCCTTTTGGTGAGGAACTTTTGGGGTCTTTCCAACTGCTGCAGGTGTCGGGTAAGGTACATTCCGAATGGGGCGTTGTACTCAATCATTGGTCTGATAAGTGAAGAGTACAGGGGTACAATGACCTCTCCTGATCTGGATGTGAATCCTTCATGATCAGGTGGGCAATGTAGAAGGTCTTCCTAACCACTTTGGCAATGTGAGTGTCAAAAGAGAGGTTACTGTCAACTTGGGTCCCCAGGTCCCTGATAACTTCTTCCGTGTTTAATGGATTACCACCTATGTGGTAATTAGGGGTTACCTTGTTTTTCCCAAAGGGTATGACTATACATTTTTTGGCATTTAGCTTAAAGCCATGGCTCTGGCACCAGTTATCCATTTCTATGAGACCTCTCTGGAGGATGTCTGTGTCTGATGGAGTGTCAATTATGGTGCCCAGTTTGCAGTCATCTGCAAATTTTGTCAGCCACAATCCCCTATGTTTGCCTGCACTTCAGAAAAATAAATGCCGAACAAGAGGGGCCCAGGACTGAGCCCTGTGGGACAGCTCGTGACCGGCTTAGAGTCTGACATGGCACCAGCAACTCTAACCCTGTGTGTTCTGTCCTTGAGCCAGTTTGCAACCCATCTTGTGACATATGGGTTTACATCCAAGCTGGTGAGCTTTTCTATGATGCCCGAGTGGGGTATTGTGTCGAACGCTTTTGCTAGGTCAAGGTAGGCTGTGTGAACTGCCTTACCCTCATCAATGGCCTTAGTGACTGTTCCGAAAAAGTCGACCAAGTTCAAGAGGCAGGATCTGCCCTTGACAAAGCCAAATTGGGTAGGATCCAGTGTCTGTAGGTCCCCAATGTCTTTATTTATGAGTTCCATTATGATCCTCTCCATAGCTTTGCAGACAAGGCTCGTCAAGCTTATGGGGCTTTTTTTTTTTTTTTTTTCTTTTCTCTTTCGCCTGAACCTTCTTGTGTTCTGACTGTCCTTCTCAAACATTTTGGAAATATACAGTATATTTCAGAGCATTTGTTATAACTGTATTTGCTATAACTGATTTAAGTATTTTTTCTGGCTTTTTGATTATTTACTGCTTAGCGACTGCATTTTAGCCTGTTTATACAGCTCTGCTCTTTTCAGCCCCCTGTAATAAAGCCCGCTTTAGCGCGCTTTTTCGCTTGTATTCAACTCAGCACAGCTCCTCGTGGTGTCCTGCAGAGTTCTACAAGCAGCAGAGAGCAAAAGCGACTTTACCTGATTTAAGTATTTTTTTCTGGCTTTTTGATTATTTACTGCTTAGCGACTGCATTTTCGCCTGTTTATACAGCTCTGCATTCTATTTAAACTGTTTTTGTGTTGATTAACTGTTTTGCACTTTTAAAAAGTTAGTTGTTGCTTAATTTTACCTGTAGGCTAACACACTCAAGTGTGCTAGCCGTTTAAAATCATTTATAGCATTTACTGTCTGTTTTCCTCTGTTTTCTGCAAAAAAAAAAAAAAAAAATCTTGTTTTCCCTTACTGAACTAGAATAGTCCAGTCTTCAGAGTTTGCTGATCTCTGGGCTTTGGCTTGGTTCCTGTGCTATTCCATATCCTTATTTGGATAAAGGGAAGCTTCTTTGTTCACCAGTGGGAGTGGGAGCACTGAGCAGCCTATTTGTCCCTAGAGCAGTGGTTCCAGCCAGAAACTTGTAGTCTATTGGCCATTTTGGGTCAATTCCTAGCTCTTTTCAACCCCTGCTATAAAGCCGCTTTAGCGGCGCTTTTGCGTGATTTAGCGGAGTTGCCCATAGAGCACCATCGGGGCGCTGGTTAAACAAGGTTAAACTATTTCTGGCTCCGTAAAGTCTGCTCTTCAATTTTCTCTTGAACTTCTCTACTTGCAATCTAAAAAGTCTATTCTCTATCTCAAAAGCTCAGCACTTGCTCCTAAAGCATTTTTATATAGGTAAAGTACTTGTATACTAAACAAAGTACTACATTAGCCTAGAATCCCCTTGAGTACCCATTTCCCTATAGGTCCCTTCTGACTCAGTTACACAGCAAACTTTTTCACTTTTTCTAGCATGTCGAAGGGTCAGTTGCTAGCATCCTCTCCTGTTCAGCTGGTGAATCTGGGCATCTTGAGGCAATGTTACAATTGCCTCATGTACACAGATAACCCACTCCTTCTCCCACAAAACACAAATACATGTGAGAGATGCAACTATATAGCCAAACTGGAGGCTGAGCTCTCTCAACTCAGGACTGGCAAGACCAGACAGGAGGAGAAGGAAACCACGCACACCACAAACCCAGTTTCACATAGAACTATCACAACTGCAAAACAAACACATAAACACACAAAGACATACTCAGAGGCACTGATCAAAAATCTACCCAAACTACAGAGGCCTCCAAAGCAGACACCCAAGCAACTGCCACCTCAAGACATAAGACATGCAACACATAAGTTCTCAAAGTCAGTGTGCTAAACAGTCACAGCCCTTAAGGCCAAACACAATGCCAGACACACTTGTTATAGGTGACTCCATAGTCAGACACACTGACGTCCCACTCACCAGACTGAACAAGGAAAAGATCACAGTAAGCTGCCTGTCAGGCGCTAGAATCCGCCACATAACACAAGCACTCAGGTCACTCCACAGCAAGTACAAGTATGACTCAGTCATTGTCCATGCTGGTGTGAGCGACCTGAGGCATACCTCCCTGGACTAGATGAAAAGAGACATAGAGGAGCTCTCAGATTATGTAGCCCAGGCCAGTACGATCCTGACCCTGAGCAGTATCCTACCCTCACCAAGAATGATGCCACAATACAGAGACAAAATGATCAGCTTTAATAATTGGCTTAATTACTGGTGTCATTCTAAGGGGATTCAATGTCTGTCTGCCTGGGATGACATGCTTGACAAGCCATGCTGCTTCGCAAGGGACGGCTTGCACCTGTCACCCCTGGGCTTCCGGATATTGGCAAAGGCTCTTTTTTAGGCAAGGCTCAAATGATAAACCTACCGCCCTAGAAAACAAAAATGGAGAAAAACTATGGGTAATACTGCTCAATGCCAGAAGTCTAAACCTCAAGATGCACGCCCTCGAAGCCCTCCTCAGTATGGAGAACATCGATGTCTGTGCTGTGACTGAAACCTGGTTCAAGGCTCCTGAGAGCACCCCAGCACTATCAGGTTATACCTCATATCATGCGTTCGCCCCAAAATCCGGACCGAACCACAAAAGGAGGGAGTATCCATATTCATAAAGGATACCCACACCTCCAGGTTAGTGGCAACGCAGAAGCATCGGAGACCATCCAGGTGCAATTAACCATAGGTAAAACTGCCCTACAGTTTGTAACATGCTACAGACCACCTTCTCAAACTCAGGAAACCCACACAGCCTTCCTGAAGACACTGGAGAGTATGAATGTCTCTCCAAACACCATCATATTGGGTGACTTCAACTACCCAAACATAGACTGGGAACATTACTCAAGCCCCAACACCCTAGCCCAAAGGTTCCTTGAGTTCATAAACTCAAATGCTATGGAACAACTAGTCACCATTCCCACAAGAGGAGAAAATATACTAGACCTGATCATCACAAACATGGGGACAAAATGCTCCACACGGACGTATATCCCTCATTGGTGAGATCAGACCATAAATTAATCTCACTGGAGATCCACATCCGCCCCACCCCAGCAAAAAAGACCACAGTGAAGAACTTCTCAAAAGCAAACTTCACACTTCTTAAGACTGGAGTGGTATCCTTCAAGGCCCTCGAGCCAGTGGAAACCACAACCCACGCTGCTGAAACCCTTACAAATGCCTTCTACGAGCACCTCCAGGAATGTATGGATCAAGCAATCCCTAATAAAATCAAGACCCTTTCCACCAAAGGCAGGTGCCGGTCTGGTGGACCCCAGCCATAAACAAACTCTACAACAAGAGGAGAAAGCTACTATATGACAGAGCAAAATCCCTAAAAGGGAAGGCATCTCTGATCAATACTAGCAAAAACTACGATCACTCATAAAATCATCCAAGGCCAACTTTGAGAGAAAAATCGCTAATGACACAAAAGACAATCATAAAGCCTTCTTTAGCTATGTTAGAAATCTGGGTGGAAACTCCCAGATATGCTCAGAATTAGTCCAAAATGATAAAAAATCACTGAACCCACAGACATTGCCAACATACTGGCAGACAGGTTCAGTGCAAATTTCTCCCCTCCCCCCAAAGGAGAAATATCTATCCCACCAGAGTCTAGCCTCCCAAACATCTCAGATGCCCAGGTGAGCTGCTCTCTCTAAGGCAAAAACACAGCATCAATGGGACGGACGGTGTCCCGGCTGTGTGCTACATGAACTCAATGAGGAACTAAACCCACACATAAGGCTGCTGTTTAATCTTAGCCTTATTACAGGATACGTACCCAAAGAATGGCGTACGGCAACTGTGGTCCCACTCCACAAAGGCGGTGCTTCTACGGACCCTGGAAATTACCGCCCCATAAGCTTGACGAGCCTTGTCTGCAAAGCTATGGAGAGGATCATAATGGAACTCATAAATAAAGACATTGGGAACCTACAGACACTGGATCCTACCCAATTTGGCTTTGTCAAGGGCAGATCCTGCCTCTTGAACTTGGTCGACTTTTTCGAAACAGTCACTAAGGCCGGCAGTTCACACAGCCTACCTTGACCTAGCAAAAGCGTTCGACATATGATGACAGTGGAGTTACTTACCTCTGCTGTAATAAAGTCCTGGAATTAGTATATTTACAGATGTGGGTGGCACAGTTAAACACAGTCATAGCAAATGTGCACAGTAACATTGTCATATATATAAGTAGTAGGTTAAGACAAACGTTCCTTCTAGTACCTTCCAAAAGATTCCCTGTTAATTCTAATGGAAATATTGTTGCCGCCTGCTGTTTCTGTTTTCACATTAAGAGTTACATGTAATTAGAGTAAACAGCAAACCCTGGATAACTAACTACAAAGCTGCAGAGACAATAGTCAGCACACTTTGCAAAAATATGCAAGCTTAGTCACAAAGTTTCATTGTCTGTCCTGAGAATACCACATTAAAATAGCTTCTGATGGAGTAACGTAATCCATATGCCTAGCAGAGTACTTGTAACAAAAGGGAAACAATAGAGCAAGAGTTTAAAATGATTATCAAGATGTAACTATCAAACAGACAAAGCATAACAAATGCATTAACAGGCAAGCTTAGAATCAGCAGAGACTCACAATCCAAAAGTGAGTGACTCAAACAGAATATTATCCATTTCTGACACTTGAGAAGAAAGTGGCAACAATGTCCAAAGCCACAATATCTTTCTGTACTAGATGCTAACCAAAGTTTCTGATATGTTACACTGAATGAAGCAAGTCTGAAGGTATGCACACTCAGTGCACCACTGATGAGGTTTCGATTTCTTGACTTCCTATCAGAAATTTGAAACATAATCCTAGAAGTCCAAAAACTTAAAAAACTAAAGTGGAATTCACACAAATAACTGTGAATTTAGAAAGTTGTGTTACACCTTCAAACTATTTTATTCTGCAGTACCTACATCTGTGCCACTTATATATATATGTATTTCAAAGTGATGTGGCAAGGGGTGTGGAAGGCACAGATAGTGTTAGAATACTTGATGCTCTGATATTATGGGATGACACTAAACATAAGCATTCAGGCTCTATTTGTGAAGATAATAGATCAGTAGTATATAGTACTGCAACACTAACAGATGTACAAACATTTGTTCAGATTGAAAAAGAGAGAGAAAAACCCTTGTATATGGACATGATAATTTCCATGTTCATAGCTTCATAGGTAGGTACTAGGCTATCGGCTCAAGAGCCTACATAAGCCTAGCCAACAAGGTCCCCTGGCTTACGCCACCCAAGAAAGTTATTTTCATGTGCCACAGTCAAGCAGAGACATAGAAGTGATCCCCAGGGTGCATTTCCTATTTCCCATCCACTCATCAAGATTTTTCTTGAAGAGTGCTAATGAAGAACTTTGCTCGACATAGATGGGTAGCCTGTTCCAGAGTGTGGGAAGCCTCTGGGACAGAAATCTATCCCTCCAGCATGTCCTGTTTATTGTGGTGACAAGGTTTAGGTCCCTAGAGTGTGTAGCTCAGAGGGATTGGGATTTCTTTAGGTGTAGGATGTCCAACAGCTCTGGGTTTGACATAGCTTTAAATGTTAGGCAGAGATCACCTCAGAGTAGGTGATATGCTACAGAGTAAAGCTGGAGTTTTTTGAGACAGTCAGTTGAGGCCAGTAATCCTCTTTGTGAGGTACTTCTGTGGCCTTTCCAGCTGCTGCAGATGTCTTGTGAGGTACATTACAAAAGGGGCATTGTACTCTATAATAGGTCTAATGAGTGTCGGGTAGAGGGGAACGATGACCTCTTTTTTCCTGGATGAGAACCCTTTTATGATGAGGTGTGCCACGTAGAAGTACTTCCTGACTACTGTGGTGATGTGACTATCAAAGGAGAGACTACTGTCCACCTGGGTCCCAAGGTCTCTTATCACACATTCGGTGTTAAGTAGACTGCCGCCTATGTGGTAGTTCATGGGTACAGAGTTTTTACAAAAGGGGATGACAATGCTCTTTTTGGCATTGAGCTTGAGGCCATGGGTTTGACACCAGGCATCTGTCTCAGCGAGGCCCTTCTGTAGTATATCCACATCATTTGGGGACTTGACTATGGCTCCTAGTTTGCAGTCATCTGCGAACTTCGTTAGCCAGAGGCCTTCTGTGTTAGTCTGTACTTCAGAGAAGTAGATACCAAACAGGAAATGTCCCAGGACTGAACCCTGTGGTACTCCACTTTTCACTGGTTTGAGGTCAGATTTGGAGTCTGCAACTTTCACAGTGTGGGTTCGGTCACTGAGCCAGTTGGCAACCCATCTTGTGATGTAGGGATTTATACCTAGCTTAGTGAGTTTAGCTATAATTCCAGAATGGGGGACTTTGTCGAAAGCCTTGGAAAGGTTAAGATAGGCTGTGTGAACCACCTTACCCTCATCTACGGCTTTGGTGACTGCCTCAAAGAAGTCGATCAGGTTCAGGAGGCATGATCTGCCTTTCACAAAACTGAACTGGGTGGGATCCAGAGTTTGGAGGTTACCAATGTCTTTGTTTACGTGTTCCATGATGATACGTTCCATGGCCTTGCAGACCAGGCTCATCAGGCTAATAGGGCGATAGTTCCCGGGATCAGTGGTGGCTCCCCCTTTGTGGAGTGGGATAACTGTTGCTGTGCGCCATTCAGTGGGCACAAAGCCTGATGCGAGGCTATTACTGAACATGGTGCTTAGGTGGGGAGCCAGTTCGTGTAAAATGTAGCCTGGGATGTTGTCCGGTCTCATGGATGCTCTGTTTTTGGCTTTAGAGAGTACAGCTTTTACCTGCATAGTTGTGATTACAGGGACTCTGCATTCTTCCTGTAAAGATATGGGCTCTTTAAGGGGTGAAGGGGGGTAAAGTTAGCAGTGAACCTATCTGCCAGGATGTTAGCAATATCAGTTGGTTCAGTAATTTTCGTGCTTTTGTGCTGTAACTCAGAGCAAATCTGGGTGTTGCCATTAAGATTCTTGACATAGCTATAGAATACATTGTGGTTGTCCTTAGAATTAGTGGCGATTTTGTTTTCGTAGCTAGCTTTGGAGGATCTTAGAAGGGATCTCAGCTTCTTACTCAGGCTGACCAGGGAGCTCCTCCACTCATGGGAATTTACTCTCTTTTGCAACAGTTTCTTCCTTCTGTTATACAGTTTGTTTATGGCAGGGGACCGCCAGATTGGCTTCCTTTTTCTGGAGGAAAGCGTCTTGGTTCTGTTTGGGATAGCACAATCCATGCACTTGTGTAAGTGCTTACAGAGTGCATTTGTGTAGGATTCAGCAGTTGTAACTGTATTGTCCATCTACATGGGTGTCATGAAGTTCACCACTTCTTTCTTAAGAAGCATGAAGTTGGCTTTGGAGAAATTTTTTACCATGGTTTCCTTAATAGAGGGTGGGGGCGGGATGTGGATATCAAGAGTGATTAGCTTATGGTCGGATCGGACCAACGAGGAGTTGACTTCAGGTGTGGAACACCGGTCAGTCATGTTGGTAATGACTAGGTCCAGGATACTGTTGCCCCTGGTGGGGGTGTGGCCTAGTTGATCCAGGGCATTGGAGTTTATGAATTCCAGAAAGCATTGAGCTAAGGAGTTGGTACACGAGTAGTTTTCCCAGGTTAATGGTGGGGTAGTTGAAGTCGCCCATTATTAGGGTGTTTGGTTGAACCCTAATATTTTCCAGTACATCAAGAAAAGAGGAGTGGGAATCCTGGGGCATGGTGGGGGATCTGTAGCAAGCTACAATTTGGATTTCAGTTTTGCCCCAAGTTAGTTGCATTGGATAACCTCGGATGCATTATGCTGAGCAACTAGCCAGGAGGTGTGAATATACTTAATGAATATGGACACACCTACGTCTTTGGTGTTTCGGTCCAGGTTACATGGCCAAAAAGTGTGGTATGAGTTATAGCCTGGTAGTGCAGGGGTGCTCTCCGAAGCCTTGAACCAGGTCTCAGTCACTGCACAGATATCGATGTTCTCCATTTTAAGGAGTGCCTCGAGTAAGTGCATTTTGAGATTTACACTTCTAGCACTGAGTAGCATTACCCTCAGGTTTTGCTTGCCTGTTCCTGTTACAGTGATGAATTTGTCATTTGAACCTTGTCTAAAAAAGGCACTATAGGGGTGGCAAGAGCCTTAGCCAATATCCAGAATCCCAGGGGCGACAGGTGCAGGCCATCTCTGGCAAAGCATCGTGGTCTATCGACCATGTCATCCCAAGCAGACAGATACTGGATCCCCTTAGAATGACTCCAGAAGCTTAGCCAATTGTTGAAGTCAATCATTTTGTCCTTGTACTGCGATATCATTCTGGGCGATGGCAGAATGCTACTCAGGGCTAGGGTCATACCTGTCAGGGCTACAAGATCGGAGAGCTCTTCCATGTCTCTTTTCATGTAGTCCAGGGAGGTACGTCTCAGGTCAGTCACACCAACAATAGACAATGACAGTCATATTTGTACTTGTTGCGGAGTGACCTGAGTGCGTGGGTTATGTGACGGATCCTGGCACCCGACAGGCAGCTGACAGTAACCTTATCCTTGTTTAGCCTGGTGAGTGGGACATCAGTGTGCCTGACTATAGAGTCACCTATGACTAGTGTGTTGGGTACGTTGTTTTGCCTTATTGGCTATGGTTGAGTGGCACACTGGGTCTGTGGGCTATGTGTCATTTGGGTTGTGTTTGGGGATGGTGGTTGCTTGCGTTTCTGCTTTGGAGGTCTCTGTTGCTTAGACAGATTATTATTGAGAGCCTCCACAAATGTTTTTGTGTTTCTATGTGTGGAGTTTGGTGGTGTAGGTTTAATGGGACTACGTGATGAGTGTGGTGTGGTGCAAGTGTTTACCTTCTCCTCTTGACTGTCAAGTTCAGTCTTGGTTGGAGAGAGATTTACCTCCAGTTTGGCTGGATAAGTGCATCTCTCACAGGTTGTAGTGTTGGGTGGTAGAAGGAGAGGTTTGTCTGTGTACATGAGGCAATTTCTACATTGCCCAAAGATGGCCAGATTCATCAGATAGACAGGAGAGAACACTGGGAGCTGACCCTTGGACATGCCTGAAAAAAAAACAATTTTCCTCTAGACAAGTGAGGAAAGTGAGTACAAGAGCTGTTTTTCTCTAAGCAAGTGAAGAAAGTGAGTACAGAAACTGTTTGGTGATGTGGTGATATGTGAAATATCAAATGAAGTTTCACTGATTTCTATTCTTTATTATTACATTATACATACATATTTTGTACCAAATGAATGGAGAACAGCTACAAGTCATTCTTCTGCACAAGGAAGGACCTTCTGCAGACCCAGGCATTTACAGTCTCACAAGTCTAACCAACCTCATATGCAAAGCCATAAAAAGACTGATCGACCTTGAGATAGGTAAGACCAGTCTACAGACAAATGGGATAAGTTATTGCAAGCATAAACAAGGGAAACTGGCTAGGCTTAAAATGGCCCACAAGTGCAACTAGCCTAGTACTTACCTACCTATGAGCCTATTAGTCCTCTGCTATCAAATTCCCATATAAAAGAGTTTTGCCAGGGGTGGGGGGTACCTCCTGGGCTGCCAGTGCTGCATCACTATATATTCTAACTCAAAGTCTGTATACAAATACAACTCCAAAAAGTTTCTGTGATGAGACACTATCAAGGTATACTCAGTGAAAACAAAAAAAAAAACATGTAGATACACTGTTAAAAGAAGAACAAATGTTTTTGTCCTACATATTCAGGACTTCATCAGACTGCCAATTAACTTATTCCTGACATTTTTACATACAATACAAATCATGTTCTTTTTGCTTCAACTAATTAGAGTACACATAATAAAACAATACATAGGAAAACATATTAAAATCATCACATTTTACCTCAGCTGACTACTTTTTAATTCAGAATTTATATTAGCTAATTCACCCAGTCCGCACCTAGATACAACTGCCACTGTATTTCCATTTTCTCTAAAAGTCTCCTTTGATATTCCCACCTCTCATTTATTTTAAGGAGGGATTTCTGCTCATTTTTCTTATATAAAATAAAGGACTCTCATTACATTTAGCTAGATATATTACATTGTGCGAATACAGAAGCAGTGTTGCTTTCACCCAAAAGTTCTGTCTCTTCATGTAAATAACATGTACTATCTATATGCATTACAAAAGCCACAACAAAAATATTGATTTTGGCTTTATTTTTATTTTTTTTAATTTTGGCTTTTGTAGTTATCTTCTCATACTCTTAAAGGCAAACCGGACCCACAGACTCAAAAAAACATGTTTCTTTCATCATGGTTTGGTGTTTCCTACATTTTAACACCACTCTGGGAATACTTACAGGTTTTTAATTATGTTTATATGTAATTTCTGAGTCTGACCACATGGGGTCTGGCACCTTGAAGTAATTCTGATTGTTTAGTCTGTCTCTAGGTATCCCACAATGCCGTGCTCATCTGTACAAAGTTGCACACGCCTCTTTCTTCCTAAAGCTCCTATCACTGCATAGATTTTTACATGCATACACTGCTGTCTTTCAGTCAGTTAGTTTTAAGTAACATTTTTCATGCCATTCAATAACTACTTAAAACACAATCAGTGCAAATGCCATAGAACAGACTTTCAAAGTGCTTTTTATTGCTGCTTTTTTTAGAATGGCTAAATTGCAGTTTTTTTGTGAAGCCTGAATTGTATTACTTTGACTCATCTCCCATCTCCCTTCACACTTAACTTCCCTAGCTGTCAAAGTGGTAAGGGTAATTTGAGCTGTTGCCTACTGTGAGTGACAGCTCACAGCAGGAGACTTGACTCATTTCTGTTTCCTTGTTCTAGCCTTTACTTTTTGTATGGGTAGGGGAAGGACCAGGGAGCTGTGATATCACAGCATGTGTGAGTTTTTAGGACAGTCATGGTGATGTCAGTTTGGGGAGGAAACTGGCCAGAAAACTACCTGTATTCAGTGACCTTGATGACATCAATGAATTGGAGACTTTTCCAGGGCAGGTTCAAAGTTTTTTGGAAGTGAAACCGCCCCAGTACAGTAAGGTACTATTCTAGTGGAGAAAAACAATCGATCTAAAATATTTTGAATGCTTTGTTGTTGTTTATTCACAGCAGGGCAATAAATAGGGAGAAAAAGGACAGAGAAGTTGAGCATTTAGTAATAGAATCACATTGCTGTCCTTTAAAATTGTTTCCCTTTCGGAAGGTGAACTTAGGTTCTTCTCCTACCATTGCTGATAAAATGTCACTGGTTCTCAATATCCTTCAATTTCTACTTATTTCACTACTGATCAAATTACAATCTATAGTACAATTTAGAGTAATTATGCATTCATGTTCCCATTTCTACTTGTTCTCTCCTTTTAAATCTACCTTCAGTTAAGACTTTATTAATCTAAGATCTTGTTTGTACTTTTTAAGGATATTCTCTATTAAGTAACATAATATAGTTCACGTTTTCTTAAGTCGCAATCCTCCTTGTCTGTTATTAATATTGACAATTCCACTAAATGCACTTTTTGTAACATTTTCTTTTAGCCACTACAGATTTCCACTTTTATAGCATAAAGACTTACTTTACTAACCAATCTATTATTTTTCTTAAACAAATTTAAGGTCTAAAAATCTGTATACTCTCAGGATCTGCATTCATTTTAATTGAAGAAATTCTGATCTCATATTAAGATAGTCACAAAAATTCTTCTACCATGCCCTTTTCACCATCCCAAATAAAACTGTCATCAGATCTACAGTAGTAAATAATAAGTTTTTTACAAATATTGAATTTAAAATAATAATTTTTTTTCCCATTCAGCCATAACCAGGTTAATGTAACTTTGTGCCCTAAGAGCATATGTAGAGTTCTTTAATAAACAAAAAACAATTGTTTTTCCAAATTAACTTCCAGTAACTTTATGGATTTTTCATGGTGTTCACCTTTTTTGTTTTCACAGTGTAGTGTTTTATTTTTCGAACATTTTTTGCACTACTTTGCATTTCTCAGAGGCATTTGACATAGTTTTGTATTTAATTTCCAGTAACCGTATTAATATTTTGCATTTCTGTTCACCTACATTTTCAGGCTTTGTTAACTATTTCTGTACTAACTATAACACACTAGTACATGGCTAAGAGTACAGTTCTAAATCCTAACAGAATAATGCTGCTAACTAGTTACTTATTTATAATATCACCATCAATTGTACTAAAAAAATAGGATATAGTGGTGTATAGCTTTAACAAAGGGGTATTAGTAATAAGGTTATATGCATGTCATGTACTCAAGCTGTCTAGACACTGAAATAAAGAAGTTAACGATTCAGCCTCAAGGCTGCATCACACGTCATTACTTTGACATTCAAGTACACTTTGTAGAGGCATTTACAGTGCCAATTAGTGAAAGGCCCAAAACAGCACACCATACATGCAGCTTTAAACACAGAGACAGGATATAGTGTCATAAGTACACAGAAATGCACTGTCATTCCACACAATATAGCGGTCATTGTACTGTGTTCAACAGCCAATGGTTGGTTAGCAGCATTCAAAAAAAATCTCCTAACATTACAGGATGATGGCCATGAACCCTGGCTCTCAGCTCTCCTTCCTGGCATTGCCAGATGTCCTGATACGACATAGAATGAATTGACCAAAATGAGACTGAGGGTAGATAGTCAGAAAAACAACAAAAAATGTAAAAATGTTGCCATTCCAATAACCTTACAAATCATCAGACCACTCCAAAGAGTATCTTCTACCACTACCGGTGCACAAGTTCATAGGTTCATAGGTAAGTACTAGGCTATCTGCCCATGGGCATTTATAAGCCTAGCCGCAGAGTGATGGCTTTCGCCTCCCCATTAGATTAGTAACCTGGGCCTCTGTCAAGAAGGCTCCTGAAGTGATCCCAGGGTAGGACTTACAATTACCCATCCACTCATCAAGATTTCTCTTGAAGAGGGTCAGAGAGGAGCTCTGTCAAATATGGATTGGGATTCTATTCCAGAGTGAGGGTAGTCGCTGGGACAGGAATCTATCCCTCCAGTATGTCCTGTTTATTGTTGTACATAGGTTCAAGTCGCTAGAACGAGTGATTCTGAGGGATCTCGTTTTTTTGAGGTGAAGCATGTCCATTAGTTCAGGGTTTGACATGGCCCTACAGGTCAGGCATAGGTCACCTCTGAGCAGACGGTAAGCGACTGAGAGGAGCTGGAGCTTTTTTAGTCGTGCTTCATAGGGTAATTGTTTAAGGCCCTTAATCCTCTTAGTGAGGTACTTCTGTGGTCTTTCTAGTTGTTGCAGGTGTCTAGTGAGGTACATCCCAAATGGGGCATTGTACTCTATTATGGGCCTAATGAGTGAGGAGTAAAGGGGCACAATCACATCCTTGGATCTGGATAAGAAACCCTTTGTGATCAGGTGTGCCACATAGAAGGATTTCCTGACAGTTTTGGCTATGTGGTTATCAAAGGAGAGCATGCTATCTACTTGGGTACCCAGGTCCCTAATTACTTCTTCTGTACTTAGTGGATTCCCATCTATGTGGTAGTTTGTAGGTACTTTGTTTTTCCCAAATGAGATTACTATGCATTTTTTGGCATTTAGCTTGAGGCTGTGACTTTGACACCAGGTGTTTGTCTCTGTGAGACCCTTTTGCAGGATGTCTGCGTCAGCTGGAGAGTCAATTATTGCACCCAATTTACAGTCATCTGCGAACTTGGTTAGCCGCAGTCCCTCCGCCTTTGCCTGTACTTCGGAAAAATATATACCGAACAGGAGGGGTCCCAGGACTGAGCCCTGTGGGACTCCGCTTGTGACTGGTTTAGAGTCAGACATGGCGCCTGCCACTCTTACCGTGTGGGTTCTGTCTGAGAGCCAATTGGCAACCCATCTCGTGACATGGGGGTTGATATTTAAGCTGGTGAGTTTGTCTATGATTCCTGAGTGTGGGATGGTGTCGAACGCCTTAGTGAGGTCCAGATATGCTGTGTGGACCACCTTCCCTTCATCTATGGCCTTGGTGACCGTTTTGAAGAAGTCAACCAAGTTTAGGAGGCAAGATCTGCCTTTAACAAAGCCGAACTGGGTGGGGTCCAGTGTCTGGAGGTTCCCAATGTCCCCGTTAATGAGCTCCATGATAATGCGTTCCATGGCTTTGCAGACCAAGCTAGTCAAGCTTATAGGGCGATAGTTCCCAGGGTCAGTTGTGGCACCACCTTTGTGGAGTGGTACGACTGTTGCTGTATGCCATTCTTTAGGTACATAGCCTGTAGAGAGGCTGAGTTTGAATAGTGATTTGAGATGGGGGGTTAGTTCATTTTGAAGCTCGTGTAAGACACAACCTGGGATAGCATCTGGTCCCATTGATGCTGTGTTTTTGGCCTTTGCAAGGGCTGTCTTTAATTGTGTGTCTGAGATATCTGGAGCACCACATTCTTCTGGGATGGGTGCTAGCCCCTTTGGTGGAGGGGGGGTGAAGTTTGCACTGAACTTGTCAGCCAGGATGTTGGCAATGTCGGTTGGTTCAGTGTATTTATGGCCATTATGCACTAGCTTGGAGCATATCTGAGAGTTTGCCCCTAGACTCTTAACATAGTTAAAGAAGGCCTTGTGGTTATCCTTAGAGTCATTGGCTATTTTTCTTTCGAAGTTGGCCTTGGATGATTTAATGAGGGAGCGCAGTTTTTTACTGATGTTAATCAGAGATGCCTTCTTACTTTGGGATTTTGTTCTATCTTGCAGGAGTTTCCTCCTTCTCTTGTAAAGTTTATTTATGGCCTGGGTCCACCAGACTGGCTTCCTCTTTTTTGAGGAGTTGGTCTTGATTTTACTTGGGATGGCTCAGCCCATGCATTCTTGAAGGTGTTCATAGAATGCACTTGTAAAGGATTCTGCCAATGGGTCATCATTTTCCATTTGATTGGGAGCTTTGAAACTTCCCACCTCGGTTTTGAGGAGTGTGAAGTTGGCTTTAGAGAAGTTTTTTACCTTGATTTCCTTGACTGGGGGCGGGGATCGGGATGTGGATGCCCAGTGTGATTAGTTTGTGATCAGATCTTACCAATGACGAGTTTACCTCAGATGTGGAACATAGTTTTCCCCATGTTGGTGATGACCGGGTCCAGTATGTTGTCACCTCTTGTGGGAGTGGTGACCAGCTGTTCAAGGGCGTTTGAGTTTCTAAACTCAAGGAAGCATTGGGCTAGGGCATCTGAACTTGAGTAGTTTTCCCAGTCAATGTTTGGATAGTTGAAGTCACCCAGTAGCATGGTGTTGGGTAGAATCTTCATACTTTCTAATGTTCTCAGGAATGCTGTGTGAGGGTCCTGAGACAAGGTGGGAGATCTGTAGCAAGCTATAAATTGAACAGTCAATTTACCCGCTGTCAATTGCACTTGGATGGTCTCAGATTCCGCGTGCTGTGCTACTAACCTGGAGGTGTGGGTGTTCTTGATGAATATGGACACACCCCCTCCTTTTGTGTTTCGGTCCTGGTTTTGGGACCTAAAGGTATGGTAGGAGTTATAGCCTGGTAGTGCTGGGGTGCTCTCTGGAGCCTTGAACCAGGTTTCTGTCACTGCACATACGTCGATTTCTTCCATACTAAGGAGAGCCTTGAGTGTGTGCATTTTGAGGTTTAGACTTCTGGCGTTGAGTAGCATTACCTCAGTTTTTGTTTATTATTGTTGTTTATGGAGGCGGGTTTGTCTTTTGAGCCTTGCCTAAAAAAGGCAGTATTGGGGCGGCAAGAGTCTTGGCCAGTATTCGAAAGCCCAGGGGCGACAGGTGCAAGCCGTCTCTGGCGAAGCAACGTGGCTTGTCAAGCATGTCATCCCAGGTTGACAAGTACTGGATCTCCTTTGAATGACACCAGTAGTTTAACCAATTGTTGAAACTGATCATTTTTCTTCGTATGCTGGCATGTTTTGGGTGAGGGCAGGATGCTACTCAGAGTCAGAGTCATACCAGCCTGGGCTACATGATCAGAGAGCTCCTCCATGTCTCTTTTCATGTAGTCCAGGGAGGTACGTTTCAGGTCATTTACGCCAACATGTACAATGACAGAGTCATATTTGTACTTGTTGTGGAGTGACCTGAGTACATGTGTTATGTGGCGGATTCTGGCACCCGACAGGCAGCTTACGGTAACCTTCTCCTTGTTCAGTCTAGTGAGTGGGACGTCTGTGTGCCTGATGATAGACTCACCGATTACTAGTGTGTTATTTAGCCTTAGGGGCTGTTTTTGCTTGGCACACTGATGTTGTGACGTGTTACCTGGTGGTTACGGTGTTATCATAGAATTAGCTGACTTTACACCTTTACCTTTGAGTGATATCTAAAGCAAAACTATTAAACAGGACTGGTCCCAATGCTGAACTCAACTGCTCACCTGTTTTTTCTTTATACATCCCTTGAAATGCCATTTTTGCTTCCAGTCAGGCAGTTTTCTGTGCATCCACCCATTTTTAGCCCTAGTTACAGATCCTTTAATTTCTCTCATTAATGCACTTTCAGGTTCACTGACAGAGGATTTGCTGTACTTCTGATACACCATGTCTGAAATTCCTCCCTTGTCCACCTCATTGATGAACTTGTCACTAAAACGGAACAAGTTTAGCTATCAAGAAAGGCAGTCTGCAAAGCCAAGCTGATGGCCATCTGTAAAAGTTGTAGGCAGACAGCCTTGCAGAACATTTCCTGAACAGAAGTGAGACTACATGACTAGTCACAGTCCCCTTGATTAAGCACATATATATTGTGATGATCAGCAAACTTAATAGCAGAAGTCTCCCCTGATACATTAATTGCACATTTGTTACCGCATAATATTGTTCATCGACTCCCCAACATATTCTGAAGCATATACTGAAAAAACAGAACAATTCATAATCCAGCCATCTACTTACTGACAGAGGGTTCATCACAACTGTTTTTCTGAAGCAGGGTCACTGCTCTTTCCACAGAATCGGGTAAGAGTTCTTCTTGTTTTTCAATCAGTAACAACAGTTGTTCTATTGGGACGTTGAACCCTGTCAGGATAAATAACAGAATATTATCCTAAAAGTTTTGTCCTAGGAATTTCTGTTAACCCCGTCAATGCGTTTTAAAAACCTGAGTTACTTATTTAAATACACTTGCACCAGTAGTCTAAAAATACCAACTGGCAAAGCATTGAACCAGTCTCACTCACAAAGCATCCACATCAATAAAACATAAGCATTATTATATGCTCATCATTTTAGCAGGAGTCAGTATCTTACTGGGTTAACTATGTTCCATAAAAACAATACTGCACAAGGCAACTGCGGTGCATTAGTCCAATTTTAGCACTGTGAACTCTTTTTTCAAGATTTAAATCCTTTCAAATGTTAGTGGCTAAGCAGTTAACACATCTACCTTTGATACTAAGCATATTAGAAGGCTGTGAGTTCTATCCCCATGTAAGGTGCATAAAGTGGTGTTAGAGTACTGATACTGTACTACAGTATAATGTGGGGGGTTACATTCTTGAGGTTCCAATACTGGGGTGACATATTGAGTCATCTGCCTGAGATGGTGGTAATTCAGATGGAGGTTATAAGATCCCATGGCAGTTATCAAAAAGAGTAGTGGAATTTCCTGGTGACACTGCCATATTACCCCATGTAAGCATGGCTACTGCAATGGGGCTCCCTGAAAATAGGTCATTTCCAGTAAGACTAAATTGAGCAACAAAAGTAAAGAATATTCCTTATCTCCTCAGCATTTATATAAACTCAACTTATCCATCTGAAATGAGACTTAAAAACTCAAACTGCAGAACAAGAGATGCTATTTCAGGGGTACAACATTAGCTCAGTAGTACTGCAGCATTGTTTCTGTTGTATTCCCATTTCCCTTCGGCAGATCCATGTAACACCACATCACCGTTTGAAGCTGGTTTCCTTATGTGAGTGACTTACAAATTAGTGATGAGCAGCACAAAAAGGGTGGGGTGGGGGATAAGAAACAAGTCACATGATTTGTTTAGGATTCACTGTAGAGAATACAGGAACCAGTGTTTAATCACTTATTTTGCATACTTTCTTCCATATTTTTATAAATATGTTGCATATTAGCGACAGTTGTGTAAAATGCAATACTGTAAAATTAGGAGTGATGTACTTACCATAACTTGGTATATGTGTTGCCCTTCCTCATTCTTCCTCACTGATAGGTTACGGATCTGATCCTCTGATCCAACTCGGCTGCATCTTTCAAACTTCAGATCCTAGTCTCGAGCTCCTCGGTCTTCCCATAATGCACCACACCACCTCCAACTTTTCAGATCATGTTTGCTGCCTATGTTTATTATAGAGACAGGACAGATGAGAAAGAATTATGACTGAAACCCAGTAACTCAAAGTTACCATAAAATCCAATATCCTTTTAGAAGGAATGTAAAGCCAAGGGATGGCTGGGAGGGAAGATGAGGAAAAATGAGAAAGGACAACACATATACCAAGTTAGGGTAAGTACTTAACTCGTAAATATGATGATGTCCTTTTCATTCTCCCTTACTGATGGGTACAGTGTCCAGCTACGTAATTCTTCAGAGGCCCTCAAGGAAGGATACGCCAGAGAACTCTCAAGACCACAGGAAGGTCTGTGTCTGGATACAACTCCCAATTTGTAATGCAACACAAGAATATGAGTTGTTGTGTCTTTTGGCTACTTCCCGGTTAGGGGTCGTCACAGCGGAACTCTGGTCCGCTAATAAGCAGTAGAGTTTTACGTGCCGAGTTGCCAGCCCTGATGCAGAACCTTCAACGAAGGTACACACCATTCACGCATGTCTCCACACAGAAGACGCTCTAGCTGAGAATCGAACGGGACAACGTGTTACTGTGAGGCGACAACGCTACCGCAGCACCACCACTCTAGGAGAGATATCGTATAAAAAACTGTGTTTGGAAAGGATAACAAGACAGTCATGGATTTGGCAAAATGATTCTAGGATGATAAGGCAATTCCCAAAAGCTTTAGAAACAACTCATCAAAAAATAGTCACGAGCTTAATTGACCAGAATTTTATCAATAGGACTTATTAGACCAAATGGAGAAAGGAAATAAACAGCTGGTTAGATTTCATGTACAGATGGTCTCAGAAAAATTTTTAAGTATAACTGACAACTTAGACAGAATGAAAAATACTGACCAAAAAGTGTAGCGTTTCCTACTCCCCACTATAAAAAATGAAGTTCTCGAGGAGGAGGCAGCAGTAAAGGGCCATTGACCTGATAGAGAAACTTTGGGAGGATGAGGTAATAGCAATTCTCTAAATGGATAAATAGAAATATCATTTGTAATCCATTCAGGTATGTGATTGGACACAGCTCGACCTAAGCAAATGGAGAAATGGGTGACTGGACACAGTTCGTCCTAAGCAAATGGAGAAAGGGGTGACTGGACACAGCTCGACCTAAGCAAATGGAGAATGGGGTGACTGGACACAGCTCGATCTAAGCAAATGGAGAAAGAGGTGACTGGACACAGCTCGACCTAAGCAAATGGAGAAAGGGGTGACTGGACACAGCTCGACCTAAGCAAATGGAGAAAGGGGTGACTGGACACAGCTCGACCTAAGCAAATGGAGAATGGGGTAAATAGACACAGCTCGACCTAAGCAAATGGAGAGGGGTGACTGGACACAGCTCGAGCTAAGCAAATGGAGAAAGGGGTGACTGGACACAGCTCGACCTAAGCAAATGGAGAAAGGGTGACTGGACACCGCTCGACCTAAGCAAATGGAGAAAGGGGTGACTGGACACAGCTCGACCTAAGCAAATGGAGAAAGGGGTGACTGGACACAGCTCGACCTAAGCAAATGGAGAAAGGGGGAAGGATAATAGCTGAGAAAGGCCCAGTGTTCAAAATGGCTACCTGTATGAGTAATCGATTATTATTATTTACTTAATATTTGTTTACCAGGATAGTGCTAGTGGGACAAAGGAGCTTGTTTTCAGTGAAAGCCCGGGGCAGAAAGGTACAAATGCATGTAACTATAACAATGACAACATAATCGTGGCAGCCAGCAATTTCTCGTCAAGCTAGAAAGGAGAGAGAGAGAAAGCAAACCTTATTATGACAGCAGAAGTGGTGATATAGTACAGGTCCTAAACCTGCTAGCTGATGTGATGAACAAAGGATGGAACCTGCACAGTCTGATAATCAATGGAAATAAGAGAAACCATGCGGTCAGGATGGCGGAGTGGAAAATAGGACACTGGATCTTCAAAAGGTGAGATAAGAGATCCTGATTGGCTTCCGAATCCATGAAGGGTATTCAAGATGAGACCTGAGGAAAAAAGAGAGATGGGGGGGTAGAGAGAGGGAAGGAGAGGAGCCGCCCTTGATGAAGCCAAAACAGGGAGAATGAGAATGGCAGAGCTCTTTCACCTGCTGGCTTGCTGTAGACACTTTGAGGGGGTTGGCATACAGAACACTGAGGGGGCCAATCAGAACCCAAACATCCCTCGAGGATATCCCTGCAGTTAATATTGTATCGGTTCACTTTGTAAATTAGGGGAAGGCCAAGAGGTTGTAGCAAGGTTGGCCCTGACAGCTAAAATTCAGGTTTGCAACAGATTGCTGGAGGGACCACTCACGGGGAATCAGACTGAACCTACACCTACTGAGCCTGTTTGCTGTGGCATTGGATTTCCCCAGGGTGGGTATCACAATAAAGGAACAGTCTGAAAAAATCACCCATTGTGGACCTTCATGAGCTCTCTGCACAAGGGATAAGTGTTCCTCCCTGTATGTTGATATACTAAACCACTGACATGTTGCAGGTGTGCATGCAATAACCCCTGGAGGGAGAACATCCTGCAATGCCTGCAACATTAGTAGGAGAGTTCTCATCCCTAGGATGCTGGTGGGCAATCTGGTCTCCAGGTAAGAACATGTGCTTTGGACCAGGTTTTACTTGAAATACCCCCCCCCCCCATACAATCCAGATAGAAGCATCCATGGCCGTTGTGGATATGGAAGGAAGGGTGAAGAAAGAACTGCCTAAGAACAGATTGTCCGACTGGATCCAAGATACGGGCTAGAAAGAATAGAGCCTAAGGTTGTAGGGTTCATGTTGCTGGAGGGGAACAAAAGCGACAGGGAGTCCAACACCCGCTTTCTTTATGGTGCAGTGAAGAATTAGGGATGCTATCTGTTCAGGCATTTGAAAGATAGCCTATGCGTTGCAAATTCTGTATAGAGGATAGATGCAGTTT